>NC_073693.1:296899318-296912854 GCF_029784155.1 Uranotaenia lowii | reverse complement strand
ATGGTAATTTTATTGCGTGATGCATGCTGTCTTCCATGAATTATTTGACTTGCTGAAAACAAAAAAAATGGAAACCAATTTTCGATTTTGAAACTCCGATTTCAACCAGTTAGGGTGTAGAAGCTCAGTCGTTTGTAAATAATTATTGCGGGGAAGATTCCTGGTTGGAAAAATAAACTTGAGCTGTTTATCGTTGCCCGAACAGGAGTTCCCTGAAACTGCGTTTGAAGGGAATTTCAGTTAAAATATAGAATTTTCTGATTACATGGATTAATTATTACCTACATAAAATTGACTCAGTGGATTTCAATTTAACAAAATTTAGTTGCAAGAAAGAAAGTTCATGCTGGGTTTTCAATTTGTTGATTGACAAATTTTTAAGCAAAAAATAAGATTTGGAATAGTAACAAGGATTTGGAAAATTAAAGTGAAATTTTAAACTAAAATTTCCAATCTAAAGCAGATCTATATTCATTATCAAAAATTTAATATGGAAAATGAAAAATTTTGTATGAACATTTTTATTTTTTTCCAGCAATTAGAAAACAACAATTCACACTCATAATTTAAATTTAAAAAAAACCGTAGTGCATCAGAGCCTTATTTTCCAAAAAAAAATTCAATAACTTTGAATTCAAATTTAGATGAAAAATTTGAAATCAGATTCTGAAATAACATACAGCAGTAAACTTTTATAAAAAAGAAATCAGTTTGATTACACCCTCGATTGATTTAAAAAATTATGAATTATGTATGTCCCTTTGAAAAACATATTTTGAAATTCAAGATTATCATAAGCAAGAGTAAATTTGATTGCAAATTGTTAAAATTTTCTTAACCAGATCCAGGATGAAAGAATTATGTAGATAAATGATCAAAATAATAATAAAAAAACTGTTAACTATTTTAATATCCAAGATTTTTGTATGAATGTCTGTTTAATCTACACAAACAAATGAGAGACAAGACTTTACTTTGTTTGCAATACTCTCTAGATAATAAAGATGGATAAATACAAATTGAAAAGTGAATACGCAATCTCTAAATTTTTGAAAGCCATTTTTGAAATTGAATTTAAAAATGCATTTGAAATTTTACATGAACTTGTGAGACTGTATGATCGATACTAAACAAAATTGTTTTGAATTGTGTGCGCCCAACTTAGAGAAGGACATAATGAAAATTTTTTTACTCGTAGAAAAAGTTAAATAACTGAATTCAAATTTTACGCATAACTAGATTTTAAACTTTAAGTTTGATCGATTAGGATGGTTTATAGAAATCGAAAAACCAAGTTTTAAGCAGTTTTAAGTTTCATGTTTTGAAGCTTATAACTGGATCGAATCAGTATAATTTTTGAGAAAACAAGATAAAAACCGTTAAAATATTTTAGTTTATACTAATAAGAAATAATCCTCTGATATTTGTAATAAATCAGTTTAAAAAAGAGATAGAGGAATTCTGAAAGTTTTCTTTAAAATTTGAAGTAAACTTTCAGAAGTCCTTTATCTTATTTTTATTAACTGATTTGTTACAAATATCAGAGGGTTATTTCTAGTTAGTATAAACATTATGCTGATTCGATCCAATTATAAATTTCAAAACATTAAACTTAAAACTACTTAAACCTTGATTTTTTGATTTCTTTAAACCATCCTAATCGATCCAACCTTTTTGTTTGCTAGACATTTTTGTATAACAAATCTAATGAGTTGGAAAAAAATCACAATCAATCAATGATCAGGTCCATTAAAACTACATTTTTTTGAAAAATGTACTTCAAAATTTTCAAAATGAAATTCAAAATTGCTTTACAAACTTCAAAGAACCATTTTGAAAGGCATTATTTTTGAGATTTTGCAACTCAACTTTCGCTATGAATTTTTTAAAAAGTTCAATATTCTTTGATACAAATTAAAGACTATGAAATTTTCGAAAACACATGTTAGAGAATTCGAAATACCAAATCCTTAAAAAAAATCATTAGAAATAATCAAAAAAAAATTTAAACCAGGAAGCATTATAGGTTCATTAAATGGAGAAAAATTGAAAATCAGTAGAAAAAAACCAAAAACAAAAATATCAGCTTATTATAAAACCATAGTAGATTTGGAAAGATAAATTTAGTTTTTGAAATTTAATTTTGGATTTAGAAAAGAGTTTAAAAATTCCACTGTTCCAACCATTGCAATGCATGACTGTGTTATGGACTAAACTATATGGAACAATAAATATGAATTTTAGCTCACGTTACAAAATTTAGGGAAAAAAGTCTAGTTCTACAAATTTCAAGCTAGAGTGCAACTAATTGCACTCAAGGAAATTTATTAAACTTCCAAATATGATTTAGCTTTGAGTAAAAACTTATATAAACTGAATGATGCATTTCGAAATTAGAAATGATGAAATTTTTGCTATAGATCTTTTTTTATTTATTTATTTTATTTCGGGGTTTTTATATCTTTCACAAATTAGCAATGAATATCGGATAAAAATAATGTGTAGTGGCTCCAGAGAGTTAAAGCTTATGTGTTGTTGAGTCTTTGATTTTTCACAAAAATTATGATCATGGAGGTAGAGGGTGAATTATTATTTCCATCGGATTGGATTATTATCGCAAAATTAGGAGAATCGGGGCTGATCACGGACTTATTTCGTAATATTTCTATCAAATTATATCAAGTAGACCTTAACACTGGCGTGATATGCTGAAGTGTCGTAAATGTTATTTTAAGTTTTCGCCAGTAAAAGTGTTTTTCAATTTTTCAACATTTTCTACTTCTCCGGGACTTTTCCTGAAATGTGATATTGTAAGTATACAGATCAATTTTGTGAAGTGTCCCGGAGAAGTGGAGCACAGGAAAAAAGAGAAAAACGCTCTTATTGGCGAAAACTATAAATGGCATAAACGTCACTTCGGCTTATCATTTTCTTCCGTTTAACAACTTTTTCTCCATTTACAGAGGGCTCTAGACATTGTTATGACCATTTTCGATTAACCCCAATAAGTGCGCCGAAAAATGTTTTGCTGAAATGTGACACAATTTTACACAGTTTTAGTGAATTGTATTTCTTTTTTCGCCAAAATCATGTTAGAAGTATTCTTCACCGTATACCAAATTTTCAAGCATGGCACGTCTCGTAAACACTGCAATTACAAACAATACTTCTAATGTTATAAAACTTCGTTATTTTTTTATACAAATATTTTTTAACATTTTTTTGTGTCTTTATTATAGAGATTTTCAACTTTTGTTGGTTCGTCTCTTTAACATATTTTTTATAATATTTTGTGTATCGATATCTGCTACCTGAAATGCAGTTTATTTTCTACTTTGAGTTATTTTATTTTCTTTTAAATTCACATTTCATGATATTTATCAAAACATGAATGCTTAAGGTCTAGTCAAATAAAATTAGAACAATAGCAATATTCATCGAATTCTGATTCACAGCAACTTCAAATCAAAGAGCTATAAAATCCTTTTTTTTAACTCTTAATTTGCGTAGAGAATTGAAGGAATTTCTACTTCATACATAAATTCTTTTTATAACTTCAAAGAACGCGTTTTCAAAGTCTGTAAATAATTTTAGAGACTTTGAATTAAACTCAAGGAATATGCAATAACATTTTTTTAACGTTTATTTCAATTGATTTAAATTGTAATCTTGATAAGAAATGAAACATTTTCAACATTTGAGTGTAACCAATGTTTATAAGTATACCCATCATGAAAATTTCCTTTTTTTTCTTAGTTCGAATATCTGGTTAAAAACTATCTTTTTTTTGGCTTGGTATAAATTGTTCTCAAGGGTAAAGTTTTTATTTTCCATTGTTCTTATGTTCGAAGATGTTTTTGAATCCAATGCCTGTTTCTAACTTCTGATACTGAGTGTTGGATCTAATTATAAGTTTAAGTTCAAAAATGTATACCTTATTTATATTCTTAATTGTTGTTGAATATTCTTAATTGTGTAAAGTTTTTAAGCATCTAAGCATGGAAAGAAAATATGAGATTTTCTTACGTCTCCTAGTTATCCAATTATTTTTTTTTTAATTATGAAACTTTCATGAATTACAAAGTTGATGACATTACATTCCCGAACTAACTGAATAAATACATTCTGAACAATTAATAAAAAAAATCTATGTAATCAATTTCAGTTAACCTTCACTAATTAAATTCAAATAAGACCTTTTCGCAATTTTACCACAAATATGAAGAGCAGGTTAGTCAATAGATTGTATCATCGTTATTAAAATAATTAAGAGTATGATTTTTTTTTGCAGTCATATCGTTAAATATTAATTTCCTTGAGCTCTATAACATTCTTCAATATGCCCTTAAAATAAAAAAAAGTAACGGTGTAAATTAGGCTACCAAAATTTCTTCGCACGTTTTCGGGCTACTTTATCTAGAAACCAGACAATACCCGCATTTGATATAAAAATTTTCTGTATCTGCTCTGCTCATTTAATTAGGACAAATTGAAGAATATCAAAAATTATATTTCTCGAGGATCGAGATTCAAGAGGGCTGTGAGAGAAGTTCGGTGCGGTCTATTGTTATTTTTTTAAATATATTTATTTCAAATTCAATTGATTAACATTAATGCCACCATGACAGCAATGAAAATAGAATGTTACTTTGGAATGCATTCCAAAGCAAAGAGAAGGTATAGTTTCATCCAAACATTAGTCATAATGTATTTCCAACCTCAACAAACTCGTCCTATGAATGTAAATCTTTGATATTCTGGAGCTATTTTCAAAATTGATAAAAGTCATTTTTAATCAAGAAATCATCTTAAAACTAGAATCCTCTTTAAGTTTTCAACTATAGAAAACCTTCTAATATAAAGTTGCCAGAATTTTTTCAGCACGACGGACAACCTGGGCAATTTTTATATAAAAACCTAGCAAAATTCGGGTATTCGATTTAAAATTGACGACCAAAAATCCGGGCAATATCTGAGCAAATTTTCTTAGAAATCAGAAATTCCTCAACAAAAGTCGAGAATAAAATGAAAAATAAATTTTTTTTCATCAAAACTTATTGATAGATTTTGAATCGTACTGTAGGCTTCCAAAAAACCTTTCATGATTATTTTTATAAAACTTGCTCAGAAAATTTCGTTTTGAAGGTGTTTGTTGTTTTTTTTTTGTTCAATTTGCCAAATAAAGTGAACAAATCCGGGCAAAATCCGGGCATTTTAGTATGAAATCCGGGCAACCGGGCCGGCTGGGCTATTCTCAAATTTAGTATTAAATTTTTGGACAAACCCTGATAAAACCTGGCAATATTGCAACCTTATTCTAATATACTTACAAATAACCTATTCAAATTTGAAAAGAGTGTTTTGAATTCAATCTAATATAAATTGTTGGCAAAATAACTAAACTGAACAAGTATAAATCAAACGAGTTTATGAACTTGAATAAACATTTTTTTTTTTAAATATAAAGCGATCAATCAAGTTGAAATTGAAACGATTCATTCCTAATCTTGATAATAGCTCAGCAATAAAAATAATTTAATTGATTTCAAGTGTGTATCGAATATTCTTTTTTTTTATAGAGAGGAACACCATTTGCTTCCTTCTTATTTATTGAAAACGAAAATTTTCGAAAGTCTTTCTATGTTCGTTAAAAAGATTCGGACCGATTTCTGAGAAAACCCCTTTTTTGCTAGAACAGATACGATGGTATTTTTCGTCATAACTTTCATTCAAAAGTTTCATGGAGCTTAACCATAGCGATTTTTTTCTGTGACCATTTTCGAAAAGTTTTTTAACAATTAATTTAAATTTTGTCATGAAGCCTCCTTTGTTTCCAATAAACGGTGTTTTTTTTTTTTGAAGCTCCAAATGAAATTATTGCATTGAGATGGTGAGCATGGTTCCAAAATCATAAAAAAAATCATAATTTCTAAGATTTGCTACCAGATTTTTCTATGTCACAGTTTAAATTTTAGATTTAAATTATTTTTTTTACAGATTTCATAAATTTTCTTAATTTATTTTAGATACCTCTTTCTAAGGCTGTATCATGAAAATCTTATGTCTTTGGTAATGTGGATTGCTTATTTTAAAGTAATATGACTCAACTTAATCAATTCAATTTAATCAATTTCTTTTAATCAATGTTTGGCCTAATTTGCCCATGAAATTTCTCAAAATATTCTAACACAAGAAAATAAAATCCACATTTCTCTGAGGTGCAAGGAATCTCAGGAATAGGTAAAAAATAAGTTATTAAATTTTCGTACTTTTCAGACAAAACTGTGAAATACAAATACTTATTGACTAAATGACCAACTTCCCAAAAGACCGCGAGTATTTTCAAATTTCGAGAAATAAATTATGGAAGATCTCATTTTGTTTTTTTTTCAAACCTGCAAAAAAATGGGAGTTCTGGCGAAATCTTGAAGAAAATTTAAACTAAATTGAATCTTTGATATTTTTAAAACCGTAAGTCAAATTATTTCACAGTCTTATTGTTGAATGAATTAAAATTTTTTCTACAAAATATTCAATGGCTTTCATTAATAAATTCAGAAGAAGTTTTAATTTTATTTTTGGAATTTATAGAACGTGTACGTAGAATTCAATTTTTTGAACGCGATGTATCTCTGATTATAGCCGAAGAAGCGGGGAGGGGGGATTTGGGGGCTAACCCGCTCCCCTTCCCTAATACTTGAAGACCATCAAAATCAAGCGAGATATACAGCTTTACACTTAATAGTTGTAATTCTTAATCATATTATGATGATGGAGTAAGGAGATTCAGAACTGATGTCAAAACCTGAAAAATTCATCCCAGGTTCAGAATTCAGCTATGGTTTTTCAAAATTTTCTCACTTATTCATAGTAATTCATTTCTGATTACTTAATATGTAATTAGATCAAATTCATTCCAGAGATTTTGGTTTCATATAATCAGAATCGAAATTGTATATGTGTTTTCATATTTTGGGTTATATATCCAGTTTAGGATTCTTGATTTTTGGTTCAAATCATCATTAAAAATTTAAATGAAAAGCTGTGTTTGAAATCATCGTTCAAATTCAGTTTTACATTTCCTTTAATATTTAGTTAATATTTTTCCGAAAATGTAAAAAAAAAACTTAGAAATCATTCAGAGTTTTTGTTTCATATTCAGATTCAAAGTTCATGAACTTTATTCTTGTGCAAAACATAAGAATGCTTCAAAATGGCGATGGGGATTTTATTCAGATTTCAGGATGTAAAAAAGAAATAAAGAATAATCATTGAAATCCAAAACATTCGAATTATAATTATGGATTCTGAAACAAGTTACAATTCTTCCACTCATATTTCTAAATTCAGGAACCGTTTTTATTTACATTTCAGAACACGTATTGCAACTTCGAAACAGATTAAAAATTTAAATTTAGAAATCAAATCCCAATTCAGATTCAGAATTATGTACTGCTCAAAATCCAGATTCAGATTCAGCTCGTGAATGAATGCCACAATCAATTAAATTTGAAGATCGCCAGCGTATAATTCTGATAGTAAGTTCGATTTCAAAATTTAATAAAAGTCAGCTCGTTTACACAATCCAGCTGAAAATGACCAAAAAATAGGTAGAATTTAAGTTCATGTTGCAAGTTTTTTCTTTTAAAAACTTAAAAAACCATCAAAATTGCAGGGAATTCCAAATCTCTAAATAGGGTCGATATTGCATAAATCCGATTCAAACCGCAAAATTTTACTTTTACTTTTACTTTCACTTTATAATATTGTATTTATTTCAGGTTTTTTTTTTTTTAATTTTATGCTTTCCTTTAAAAAACTTATTTTAAGTTCAAATCCAAGCTGACCAGATTACCCGGACTTTTTCCGAATATTTAATAAAAAAAAAATGGGATAGGTTCGGCCCGGTTGCCCAATTTTTGTTGAATAAATTCCTGATTTTGTCCGGATTCATTCACATTTTTTTTTTTAAATCAAATAAAATATTCAAATTGCATCATTATAATTTTAAGTTTCTTAGCCAAAAAATGAAATTTTTCAAGCTAGATTTGTTAAAATAAACATAAACGATAATTTGGGAAACAGAAAAACGATTCATAATCTGGTTATGATTTTCGAAAAAATATATATACAGCACCGTTCATAATTGTATAGAAATTGGAAGAACGCGTACTGTCAATTTGACTTTGAACTTCCATAACTTTTTACTCTGATGATATTTTTTGATCAAATTTTATGCGTAAGTTAGATCAACTACCACACTATTATTTTACAAAATTTGAGCTTTCTAAAGATTGTGTAGCCAGAGTTACAGTAATTCTTCGAAAATCGGACTTTTTAGACTTCTAACATTCAAACTGCAATATCTCAGAAACTACGCAACGCTTTATATTGAAATTTTCCAGAGTGATTGTTGAAATATATAGTTAACATGTCTGAGGTTTTTGAAAAGTTCTATCGATAGGATCAAAAGTTACGCGATGTATAATATTTCAGGCATGAACCTAATAATGCGATTTCAACAGAATTTTGGACGATTCATGAGAACAATATCTTTTCTGTCCACTAATCAGTAAAATAGTGTCTGACAGAAGCGATGAAACAAAGAAAAACTGGAATGAATAATCCATTTGTGTTTTGAAATAAGAATCTCACAAAATTGTTTCAGGTTTTTGATTGAAACAGATTTACTGATTGTTGAACATAAAATAATGATTTTCCTATGGAAACACTCGTCCAAAATTCTATAGAAATTGCCATTTTAGTTTCATGCCCGAAATATTTTACATCGCGTAACTTATGACTTCATCGATAAAACTTTTCAAAAACTTCAGACATGTTAACTTTATATTTCAACAATCACTCTGCATAATTTCATTGAAAAACGTCGCGTAGTTTCTGAGATATAAGAGGTTAAATGCTGAAAGTCCAAAAAGTCCGATTTTTGAAGAATGACTTTATCTCTGGTCACACAATCTTTCGAAAGCTCAAATTTCGTGACATGATACTGTGATAGTTGATCTATCTTACGCAAAAAAATTATCAAAAAATATCTCTGAGACAAAAGTTATGGATGTTCAAAGTCAAAATGACAGAGCGCGAGCTTCCAATTTCTATACAATTATGAACGGTGCTGTATATTCAAATGTTTTTTTCTTGATTTTTGTTGAATAGTTCCTTTTTGTCAAATTTCCAGGATATGTTTTTGGTTTCGGTTTTAGTCTTTTTGACATTTTTATGTCATTCGCGACTTATATCAACGAAGCAGTTGGCAGTCATTGAAAAAC
The DNA here is from genome assembly GCF_029784155.1 of Uranotaenia lowii. NCBI lineage: Eukaryota > Metazoa > Arthropoda > Insecta > Diptera > Culicidae > Uranotaenia > Uranotaenia lowii. The sequence continues at coordinate 296,903,567 of NC_073693.1, read as the reverse complement.
TTATCCGGTACAAGTGTAATCGATATTTACTTATGAGTTCGAACTCACGGACATCGGCTCAGAAAGCAACGGGCTTGTCAACTGAGCTATATGACAATCCCTAATTTCCCAGGATATTGCAAGGGTTTGGTTTGGAAATTTTGTAATAGAATGTCCGAATTTGGCTAGGTTTTAAATAAAATAGTTCGTATTTGCCCGGCCCGGATACGTGCGGAAGAACTTTTGGCAATCTTAAGTAAATTTCACCAGATTTTGATGCAAATTTGAAGATGAAAGTTAGTTTCCTGTTTTATTACTTGTACAAATCCTAATCACAAGTTAAATGATTTTAGGATGTATTTTCGAAAGTTTCTATTTACCATGAAAAACTATTTATGTAAAATATCTAAAAGTAATTGTTCAATTCAATAGTATAAATAATAACGTATTATATTCAAGCATTGTTTGAGCAATAGCATAAGGTCAACAAACCACCCACATCCTCCCCCCGTGAGTCAGCTCTTCCTAAGGCCTTCCTACAAAAATATCTGGGCAATTTTGTAGGTTTATAGGTTTAAAAGTTATAAAAAACCGATTTTATCTTGAATTGATCAATTAAAAAAATTCCACAAGCAACTGATAAATAAAATCTATTCCATTTTTTCAATTCAGGGCGCAGAAATCTTACAAAATCAGCTATTGAGTCACAGGCACCAAAAATGCTTTTCCCTGTGTAATAGTTAAAAACTTTTTGGGTCATGTCGATAAGTAATCTAAAATCGTTCACCCAGTCTTTAATACAAAACTTTCCTTATTTCCGTCATTAATCATGAACAAAAATGTTTTATTTCATCCTACAATTTCAACTTTGCTTGAAATGAAGAATAATGACTTAACTAACTCCTATATTACGTTTTTCCAATAAATAGCTAATATTGCATACAATCCATGCCTTCAATAGAACTCAATAAAAAGCTTAAATCCCACACAAAAAAAGTCAACAATCTGGAAAATTATGGGACAAATGCAACTGCAAAAAAGTGACGTTTATATATGATCAAGTTATTGGTATATCTTTTTTTGGTTTAGTGGGGACTGCTGTTTTATGATAATTAAAAATCTATCGTAGAAAAAAAAATTGGATAAGATTCGCGGCCCGCAAGTCGCTGGTTTCTCATCCTTGGTCTAATGTACATTTATTGAAAACTCTTAGAACTCTCTGGAGCCACCTTTCCATTGGAATTTACTTGTTCAGAAACCTTAATTTACATATTCTTTTAATCTACGTTTTTCCATGAAATTATTTTTACCTACTTTGAACACCCGGTTGCACTCCTGAATTAAATGTTTCCTATGAACTACTGCTCTCTGGAGTTTTAAAATAATCTCAAATCCTGCTTGTTACAGTTAAAACGCCAATAAATACCGACTCGAAACTAATGAATCACTCCGCACCACCTTAAAGACATGTTTCATTCATTCCGACGCGACTACCGAAAGCCTATTGTAAATAAAGACGTCAACACCGAGTCCCCGCACCTTCTTGGTATTGGTTTGCTACTGCTGCGCTGCTACTCTGATCTGACTTATGTTGTTCACCACACGGATTTCGGTAGGACCCCGTTTGCAGATTTATTGCTCTGCTACAGCTAAATTCTCGTGGATGCAATTTATGGCTGATATGTTATACTTCATTGCCATGCTACTGCCACTAGCCAACATTTTTATGGTTTTGCAAAATTTGTTTGAGTTGCCTGCAAATGTGCACCGTTTTTTTTTTTTACCTTGTTCACAACTTTTTTATTTACAGTTGCAATTCAATATACGAAAAGGGGTCTGGTGAACCAACCTTCGCCAGTAAGGTTGCACTTGGCAGCAAGACTTCCTCTGTCCTGAGGGTTTTGCAGAGCGGGAAAAAATCTCCTCGTGCTGACGGATTAATTTGGATTTATTGGTTCAGTGAGCTGAACCTGCTAACAGATGGATTTTGGTTGCCTTCGGGCTAGAAGTTTCTGCTAAGTAAATCTTGTGGGACTGCTTTCTGATATTGTTCAGGGTAAAACCCAGTGAGTTTTTTTCAAGATTTTTTTTGTATTTAAATTTGGCGTTTATGTTAAAACTGGTACTTACCTATCAAAAAACGGATAACCATTCATCATGTTGCAGTCCTGAAGCCGGTAAAAAATATCAAAATGGATAGAAATATAAAAAAGCCCCATGGGCTTTCGCCTTCAATAAGAAAAAAACAATGAAACACCATTCAAGATCTCGAAACTGCACTAATCCATTAAGGGCCGGCAAAAAAAGGCCAAACCCAAAACAAAAAATCTCAATGTTACCCTTCAATTTCCGTCCATTGCAACAAGAGGTGACATAACTTCGGGCAATTTGACTAATAAGTAAATTTATTATTTGTGTACACCGGGCATCATTGTGCAGATTGCGCTTTGCGCTCAGTGTCTAATGTTTTGTTTTGCCAACAACGAACGAACGAACGATGTCATCGGTTTACACCATGAGCAGCAGCTAGCAGTTGTGTTGCAAAAGCCAGAAAACCAAGCTCTTTACTTTATGTACTTTGCGTGTTTCAGACATTTTGCTCTCGACAATAGCACCCGGCACCCAGGGGTTGCTCGAATTGCTAGTGTTTGTTGCCGCATGGTTAGGGGATCGTCCGCGAATGGAGCGCTGAGAAGTTTTAATGTGAATAATTAGACTTTTTTAGAAACTTACAGCATGACCCAGAAAAATGTGAAAATTATGAGCAGTCTCTTTTGGGTTTTTTTTAAAGATTTTTGAGGATTTTTTATGTGTCTATTAGCATTCACCTTCATCTGTCAATTGACGTAAACAGAACAGTACAGTATACACTATATTGGTCAGATATACACAAATAATATAGTGTTCTTTTAGCCCAAATATCAACCAAGCATATTTTGGAGGATGTAGGATGCCATCAAGCGACATTGTACAGCGCGAAACGTTCTCTTATTGATGAACAACATCGTGGTAGCCATATGGTGGAAGGCCACGGAGTCGACAAAAGGGGTCGTCCATATAAATTGTTAAGTGTTTTTGCGATATTGACGGTATTAAACATTGTATTAAGAGGAAAATTTTCACGTAGCAATATCTAGGGAAGCTTTATTGCTTCCAGGTGTCAAATTTGAGTCAGAGGTCGTCAAAAGAGGTCGGATATTCAATATAGAACATGGGAACTTGCCCAGGTTTATTTTCAAATCAAACTTTTAAAAAATACAAATTGTGCTGTAAAAAGTGTTTACTTATGCATATAAAATGAAATTTTTTGAATTAATTTAATAAAAGAACCATGAAAGGTTTTTCGAAAGCCTAAAATACGATTTATAATCTGCCAATAAATTTGGACGAAAAACCCTTTTCTCAATTTGTTTTCTTGATATTTGATGAGTTATTCCTAGGTTTTGACCAAATATGCCCGGATATTGCCTGGATTTTGGCCGACAATTTTGAAATCAAATGCTCAGATTTGGCCAGGTTTTTTTTTAATAAAATTGCCCAGACCTGTTTGGCCCGGATACGCGCTGGAAAAATTTTGGCAACCTTGGGTATCTTATTGATTTTAGGTGTGTCTTCCATAATTATTTTTCAATGTTTTAGTAATAATCACGCTATTAAGCATCACATCGAGGCAAAATTTCAAACACGAGAGTTTCACAGGACGAGAAATAGATTCGTTTTAACTTCTTTTATTTTCTTCTACGTTTCTATCCGTTTATAATTTTCACATCATTAAATAGTCGGTCTTACTTACAGAACTTTTTTCTACATTAAAGATACTAACCTACTTCAACGACGGCTAAAATTTACTTAGTTAATGAAACATTTTAATGTAAACAATCAGAGTTTATTTCATTTCCTAGGAAGGTTCCAACGGTTATTATTTAAAATCTTAGAAAACCAAATTAAAATTAATATTTTAGATTCAAAATACAAAACTGTAGTTTTCAGTCAAAACTCATTTTTAAAACAAATAGAATTGCAATCTTGAATGCTGTTTTATACTAATGGTTTATTTAAAAAAAAACTGGCTTTCATAAAAAAAAGAAAGTAATGAAGATTTACTTAAGTAGTGGCTCCAGAGAGCAAATCATCAGCACAAATCAAAGAAGCCAATTCCGTTACCTGATCTTGTCAGTCAGTGTTCAAAAGGTTTTGAATAACATCTTCCTTTTCTGAATGTTATTCAAATTCAAGCTTATCTGTGCAAGTTAGAGAATCAAGTAAGAAT